>NC_058403.1:68188957-68223708 GCF_002201575.2 Neomonachus schauinslandi | reverse complement strand
GGGGGGGGGGGGGGGGGGGGGGGGGGGGGGGGGGGGGGGGTTGGGGGCGGGGGGGGGGGGGGGGGGGGGGGGGGGGGGGGGGGGGGCTACACCTGGCACCCAAGTTGACTATACAGAGAAAGGGGGCAAGGATTCTGCAGGCTGCCTCTTCTTTTTCCCAGGGCAATGACAAAGCTACATTTTTATAACGTGATAACTTCAGTCGGGGCTTTAGTGTTGAGTGTTTTAATCCTATTTTAGGAAAACAAGAACTTCCTTCCCTTTTGTGGGGGAGCCAGTATGACTCTTGTATAGTTTCCTGCTATTTGGTAAAAGATCTGAGCATGTGAAGTGAGTTTGTTGTATAATAGTTCAAAACACGCGTGAGTGGGTGGCATGTGGATGGAGGCCAGGCGTCTTCATGCGGCTTATCTGAGGATATGAGTATTATGAATCGGCCTTTATGGTATAATTAAAAATAATGGTTGCTGTTTCTTCAAGCCCTGTAAGAAGGGTTACAAGTTCAGGGAGATGTTAGGAATATTGTTGTCATAAAGCAGGACAAATATCAGAACTTGGTGGGCTCATCAGCAAATGATCAATTTCTAAAATTCCTGTCTTGAAGTAAAGTTCTGGGTCACTTTTTGAAATTGTTGTTAGAACCGTAGGGCGCAAACCCTCCTTGCACAAATGTACTGTTAAGGTGGTTATTTTTTCTTTTTAAGTTTTATTTATTTATTTTAGAGATAGAGCATGCAAGTAGGGGGAGGAGCAGAGGGAGAAGGACAAGCAGACTCTGTGCTGAGGGCAGAGCCCAACATGGGGCTCAATCCCATGACCTGAGATCATGACATGAGCTGAAATTAAGAGTCGGACACTTAAGCCACCGAGCCACCCAGGTGCCCCTGTTAAGGTTATTTTTTAGAGAAGCTAAGACTTGTCATCTTGGACTGGCTCGGTCTCTGCAGTTCAGCGCACAGTACCTATCAGGATAAGAGATGGCTCCTGGGAAGCTGAGCGTCTTTGTCATGATGCAGCCTCAGAGGTCTGGGGATCGGTTCAACCCAATAAGTTTATTCCAATAAATCTTCCCAAGATAGGAACTTAATTGTATTTGTGCTTAATTGTGGTGTGTTTGTTGTGAACTTTCTTTAAAACCTTTCACTGGTATCCTCTGCCCAAGTTCCATGGCCCCTTCCTGCCTCCCCACCATTGTCCCTTGCCTGCCCACAGCACTTTAGTCAGAGGGAACTACCTGAAGATCCCCAGAGAGCCCTGCCTGATGGATGCCCTCATGGTTTTCCCTAGCTGCTCCTCCTCTGGAAGGCCTTCCTGGCTTCCCCTCCTTTCCCTGACCAACGTTCTGTCGTTGTGTTTTCAAGAATCAGCTCAGGGCTCATCTACTCTGTGAAGACTTCTATGCTTTTTCCCAGACACATCCATCCACCTCTTCATCCATCAGTCCGCTCAGACCCTTTGATAGGAGAAGGTTCTCTCTCTCTTCCAGAATGTGAAGGCAGGGGTTTTATCTGTTTTCTTCATGGCTATATCCCCAGTACCCAGAGTGTTGTCTGGCACACAGTAGTTGCTCAATAAATATTGACTGAAGGATTTCACTGATTGCTATTTATTGCATGTCTGCATGTGCAGGCCATGATCCCCTCCTCGTCTCCCTATATTCCCTACTTCTTTGATAGCACTTATAGCCTCGTATTGTGTTGAGTTGTTTTCATGCCTGTGACTGACTAAATCATCATCTTCTTGGAAACCTGAACTATGTTTTATTCATCTTGGACTCCTCAGATCCAGCCAAGAATCTGGCAGAAATTCATAGTTGATAAAAGCGATGGGCTTAAACAACATGTAGTTAGAAAACCAAAGTTTATTTTTTATTTTAATTTTTAAAAATATTTATTTGAGAGAGAGTGAGCATGAGCAGGGGGTGAGAGGCAGAGGGAGAGGGACAAGCAGACTCCCCACTGAGCAGGGAGCCCAATATGGGACTTGATCCCAGGACCCTGAGATCACAACCTGAGCTGAAGTCAGATGCTTAACTGACTGAGCCATCCAGCGCCCCTGGAAAACCAAAGTTTAAATCTCAGTTTTGCCGTGCTTTACTCCCAGTTTCTTGATGTGTCAAATGATGGTGACAATTGCCACCCTCCAGTGTTCCTGGGAGTATAAAACGAGATGAGTGCGTGAGAGGGCTTTGGGATGGGACTGCTAGTGAACAGAATGAGTGTTATCCAGCACACTGCTGCTGTCATCCATGGTATCTTCTAGTAAATGGAAGCAGTGGGATCTGGAAGCCAGGGTCAGTTGTCTACTTTAGGTTTCTTCCTCTCTTGTGCTAGTGCTTCCAAGAGTCTGATGTGCTAATATTGATAGTGAATGACATTGTCTCGAGGAGCCTTGCATTGCCCCAGCCCAGCGGGTTCCCTGGGCTTACACGGAGCCTCAGTCTTGGCTGCAGAACTTCCTGGGATGCCTGCACGGGAATGCAGCTTCCCATTTTCTCTGGGGGTGAACTACCCCCTGGGGCCTGAGTGTGTTTCAGGGAGCTGGGTTTGGATAGTTTGGGAATGGTTTTTGATCAACCTCTGCCCTTTAGCAAGACAGAGTAAGTGTGGCTGAGTGCCTTCCCAACCATGCATCCTAGGATGGCATCAGAGAGGTCAGGTATCTGCCAAGAGTATATGATATGTGTTTACACTGAGGGCTGGTGCCTCGTGGACGGTCAAGGAGGGCCAGGTTCCTAACCAGTGTGTTCGTGTGGATTCGGGCCTGCCCACCTGTTGTTACTGGATACCAGCACGGAGTAATCGCAGAACATATTCCATTGGGACTCCCCTGCTCTTGATCTCGCAGTGCTTTCTTATTTTACTTGAGGTGGGGTGGGGATCCTTACTCTGCATTTAACATTCCTTGTAACCTCATTCCACCTCCTCTACCCAGTCTGCCCTCCCATTCTTGTGTTCTCCCACAGGTACTGAATTTGATTCTGCCCATGTCCAGCTCCCACTCAGCACTTCTTGCTGGTTTTCTACTCTGTTCTGCTGCATGGCCTTTGTTTGTTTGTTTGTTTAAAGATTTTATTTTTGGGGCACCTGGGTGGTGCAGTCTTTTGAGCATCCAACTCTTTTTTTTTTTTTAAGATATTTATTTGAGAGAGAGAGCACGAGTGAGAGCACAAGTAGGGGGAGCAGCAGAGGAAGAGGGAGAAGCAGACTCCCTGCTGAGCAAGGAGCCCGATGCGGGGCTCAGTCTCAGGACCCTGAGATCATGACCTGAGCCGAAGGCAGCCGCTTAACCGACTGAGCCACCCAGGTGACCCTAGCATCCTACTCTTGATTTCATTTTGGGTCGTGACCTCAGGGTCGTGGGATTGAGCTCTGCGTTGGGCTGCACACAGCACAGAGCCTGCTTGGTTTCTCTCTCCCTCTCCCTCCGCCTCTCACCCTGTGCTTGCTTGCTGTCTCTCTCTCTAATAAATAAATAAATCTTTTTTTTTTTAAATAAATCTTTTAAAAAATTTTTTAAAATAAAAAGATTTTAGAGTTGCCAGACTCTCTGGTACTCTGAGACCAGGAGTGGGGGAGGCTGCCTGTCCTTGCCTGTCCTCGCCTGCTCCCACTGCACACCTCAGCCCCTGTCCCTAATTCATTCTTCGTGACACTCCTTTGGCCCCTGCTTCTCAGCCAGCGTGAGCATTGTGGGTGCTGTTTGTACTGCACAGGATAAAATACACAACAAATCTGGTAGTGTATTATCCATTTTGTCTGTCATTTTTTTTCAAGTGGAAATCTGCGCCTCATCTAAGATTGTAAGCCTCACAGCCCAGCTAGCTGTTAGAGGAATTTGCAGGGCAGAGTGTGTGTATGCTTTCCCGGCAAGGCCCGGGGCAGCCCACCTTGTTTCCACTCACACTTTCTTGCCGACCACCCAGTCACGTCACTATTCCTACTTGCAAGGAGAACCAGGAGACCGGACGTAGCTGTGTGCCTAGGAAGACAGGGAGCATAGGGTTCGTGCTGGAAGCAGGGAGGCCAGTGTGGCTTGCAAGAGGACGGTGGTTTAGGAGAAGTGGGCAGGGCTGAAGGACCCAGACTCCCTGTGAGGATAGAAAGCAGAGTTGGTGGGAGTGGGAGAGGAGACAAAGACAGGCTAGGAGATTGCACACAGGGCTGGGGAAGTGGGGAGGCTGTTGGGCATGACAGCGAGACACCTTGAGGTGATGTGGCCACGACCAGCACATGCTGCTGAGAAACCAGAGGGAGAAGGACCAGGGAGGCAAGGCCACTGGCCTGCGGCGTATAGATGGAAATGGGGTTGGAATGGAAGAAGACTGGGGAAATGTAGGCTGGGGTGAAGGGTCTTTGCCTTGGAAGTAGACATGGAGAAGCAGAAATGAAGGGGTCAGTAGGGCTGGAGGCAGGAGGAAGGGAGACCGTTTGGAGGCAGGGAAGCAAGACAGTGTTAGAAGTTAATTGGACACTTAGGTAGTTAGGACCAGGGTCCCTGACAAGAAAACAAAAAAGCCGGGCAGCGAAGACGAAACCACACTAGCATCCTATTTTACAGCTTAGACAAGACCACAGTAGCATCCTGTAATGGGCTGAGTGGACTTTCAGGGGAAATTATGGTGTCCAGGGTATCGAGGAGACTTTGCCTGTATGCTCCTTTGAGCTGGGAGGAAATGAAGAAAAAAATGAGCATTCACTCCAGCTCACAATAAAATATAGATTCTTTGAAAGAAAATCTCTTTGTGGTCATGAAAGGAATAATTGTGGCCTATTGTAGATGCTTCATAAATATTTGTTCAGTGAATTAAATGAGCTGACTGAAAGCTGACAGAGGGATTTCTCCATCCCCCAGGCGGAGGGTAGTGTGTTGCTCATGCGCAGATTTCAGTTTGCGAGGCTTACCTTATGCCCGCCACCCCCACCCCCCCCATCAACGAGGGCTCTGTGGAACTGGTGTGGCCCTGCCGTACCCCAGGGGAAAGCCCCGCCTCAGAGGGCAGTCAGCTCCCCCACCTGTGCCCACCTCTCTGCCAGGCTCCCTGCCTGTTCACCAGTTTGTTTCTTCCATTTTCATCCCAGAAATTGGGCCTGTCTGCCTCCTTTCCTGCTGGGGTTCCTCTTCTTCCACCCCTGCTGTTTCAGAAACAAACAAGAATCCGTCCTCCCCACCCCCAAACCAACACCCACATCTTTTTAGAGTTCCAGCCTTCAGCAAAAGTAGGCAGGGTGGTGTGCGGATTCCCTCACGATAGTGTGGCCCACTCAGACAAACCTGAATGAACCCCACCACACTGGCCAGGATGTGGGCGCTGGCTTTCACTGCAGGGAGACAGATTTTGGTGAACAAAATGTCCAGGGAGTTAGGTGTTACAATGTTACAGCCAACGGTGGAGCTCATCCTATCCTCCACTTCATAGGCCGCATAGGAGCAAGGAGAGGGGAGCAAGTTACCACAACTTGCAAAGGCCAATGTTGTAACAAATAAAAAGGGATCGACATTTGGAACACTTCCCTTGTCTTTTTTATGTTACCACAGAGTGACTGAAAGCCATAAAAGATGTTTCAAGTTCCTGTTCCCATTCTGTTGCTTCTCTTGGAAGTTTGCCTGTAATGCCGTTTCCTTTTATGAGTCCTTGGAGGGTTGATGGATGCAGTTCTGGAGACCAAGGACAGATGCTTCCTCCATGAGCTGAAACTCCTTCCAGCTCAGAGCATTAGGAGCATCTGCACGCAGTTGTGCTCTGCCCCAGTAGAAGCCCTTCCTGAAACTAGTTTCCATTTTTCCATGTTGAGATGAAGTCCCCCCTCTCCTTCCATACCTGTTTTTCTGAATAAGAGAGAATATTTATCCTCCAAGTCTGACAGATGGCAGGAAGATCTCTGCCTTCGGGGCAGCAAGGAAATACTAAAATCAGAGGGATGGGATCTGTGGAGCCAGAGTTTCCTACTGCAGCATTCAGCCGTGGCCTTTGTTGAGATGGAAGGGAGGCGATGCAAAGAGCACTGGGGTCCAGGCAGCTGAAGCCCAATGAACTTGAGTTTCTGGGATGAACTGAGGCATGAGCTTTGGCATGTGGGCCTCTGATGCCTCACCCATAGAGAGCAGGGCTGGCACCAGGCGATGCATTCAAAGTCCCTTCCTCTTGCAACTTGCTGTCTTCTAGCACCTGCACGAGGGCCCAAGTGTCAGGTCTCTGGCATCTGAAGGACGATCTAGAGAAGAGCTCAGGAGTAGAGGAGGAGGAGAAACACTTGGGCTTGGGGGGTCAGCATTCCCAGCTGGGCCTGCAGCACTCTCTGTCCTTTTCTTGGGCAGCAAGCAATTAGTTGTGGCTCTTTTCAGATTCTGAGCCAGATGGCCCCTCAGCTATGTGGGAATCCCACTGCTGAGGCAGCTGCCTTACTCTCAAAATGTGCTTCACACCTGCCACGCCCAGAGGTGCCTCAGGGGGTGTCTTTGAGGCCTCAGAGCCCTGCGACAATGACAAGACTCAATATACAGGTAAAGGTGTCTCAAAGGCTGTTGAACACATCACTGAAGTCATTGGGCCTGCCCCAAGTAACAGGACACTCAACTCTGTGAAATAGGAGAAGGTTGACAAACTGATGATAGAGATGGGTGGCACTGAGACTAAATCTGAATTTGGTACAGGTGCCTCAGTAGGGTGTCCCTTGCTGTGTGTCCTGCTGCAGCTGCTGGGAAGGGCTCCCTGTGTTGTCCCGTTGCTGACTTGACTGGCACTTCTGAGGGCACCTTATGAGTTGCAGTTTGTTTGTTTGTTTAATAGTAGTCTCTATGCCCAACACGGGGCTTGAACTCACCACCCCTAGATCAAGAGTCTCATGCTCTGCCGACTCAGCCAGCCAGCCACCCCGCAAGTTGCAGTTTTCACGTGGTCGTTGGTAGTTCTCATACTGGCAACCAGTGACAATACAAAGGCTGACGGCCCTGCCGTGCCTGTGCAGCAAACTTCCGGGAAGCCATGCGCGTTGGAGTGGAGGTGTGCCACAACCTCGAAGAATATTATTAAGGAGAAATAAGCTGTTACCAATGAGGGGAATGAGGAGAGCCTTATTCCTAATATCCTAGAGATTAAAGAAGCCTCAGAGCCTCTAGAGTAGAGTTGGGAAAGCCAGACACACAGATCTGGTTGTAATTGGCATGGGTGTGGCTGTCTCTGAGTTCTTCAGGTCAGGGAAGGATGACCTGGACCTTAAGTCTTCTGATGATCTTAGCAGGTACATCTTCCCTGGCCAGCAGGTGGCCCTGTACAAGTTCTCCATCAAGGACTGGTAGGGTCTGTCAAAAACCCCTTTGAGCAGGATGACTGGGAAGCTTGGGTGAAGTTCACTGCTGGTGCAGGTGTCTGGGCAGTAGGGCATGATCTCGATGACCAAGCTGAAATGAATTGCCAAGGCTGTGGATTTAGGAATCCTGCAACTACCTCCTGCTTAGAGTGAAGCAGGTTGGCTCTGTGACCTAGTCTATTCCAGAATGCAAGCTGCTTCAGACCAATGGGCAGGGTGTCGGGGGTTGCCATCACTCCGGGGCGACCAAAGATGCTTTCATTGCCAACCTGGTGGCAGAGTATTGCCCTAGACTGCTCAAGACAGTGTACCTTGAGAGTCAGAACTGGGCCGAGCACAAGCAGCTCGTCAGAACGAGAGTAGCTGGCAGCAAGGCCCAGGACGCCAGGTGCCAGCAGGAAGCTCAGAAATTTTCACCGAGGAGGCTCTGAGCCGGTGAGCCCTTGAGCCCTTCCAGCTCTGGACAGCCAGTTAGACTTTCGCTGCAGACAGCTCCAGACAGCAGACCACTACTGCAGGGCTCTCAGGAGGTTACCTCTCCTTTCCCCCATCCCTGGGCTTTGTCACTGCTTTATTAGAATTTCTACATCAGAGCCAAGCTCGGCCACTTGGAACCCAGTTTGGAAAGCCTAGCTTTGAAATCTTGTATCATTTCAAGGATACTTATGTTAAGCTAGAATATTTATTTTCTCACCTGTTCCACGAGTGTCTGGAGCCACTTAGACTTACGGCACCGTCCCTGAGGTCAACGGGCAAGATCTCCAGGGGTGGAAAAAAAAATTCAATTATAAAATAAACAACAACAACAGTCACAGAGGCCCGGAACAACACATCTGGTTTCACTTACATAAAAACACTGCAAATTCTTCTTGACTTCTTAGTGTTGAATCTTGTGAAGGCTCGAACGGGCATTGGCTAGCCCTGGGGCATCCTAGACCATGGCGGAGGGCGAGTTCTCCAAGTCTCTGTGCTTCCGCTAGCAGTCTGGCTCCTAACACAGCAGGGAGGACACTTGACTCAGCTGAGGCTTTCTGGCAAAGTGTTACAGAGGGGCGAGGAAGAGGTCAGCATCGTAACTCCTCCAGCGATCAGGAGGATGATCTGGGCCAGCACTGGCATCCAGCCAGCTGGTGGAGGCGATCTTATTTTCTACATGCATCAGTGAGAGGGTGCGCAGAGAGCATCCTGGATTTGCTTTGCTGTTAAAAATTCCCTTACTGGAAAACAATCAATACTTCCGAAGTACCATATTTTATAATAGAGTATGTTATTTCATTTTAAAGCGAATGGCCTAAACTCCTGGTGCCCCAGATGAAGTTGGGTCATCCTGATATCTAGCCTTCTCCTAAATCCAGCTTAAGAAAAGAAAGATTTGTCTTATCAATGTGGCTTTATTGTTCAAACAACAGTAAAGATGATAAAAGAAAAAATGTAATTTTAGTCCGTCTACACTAATGCCTCAATTATCTTTATTTTTAAAGTTTTCCTTTCGAATCCTAATGCAGATACAATTTTATTTTCTGATTTTTTTTCTTAGTATGTTTTGAACTTTCTTTTCAGTCTTCATCATTTTGAATGACTATGTCATCTATGGGGGTGGTATACCATGTTTTTCTTATGGTTGAGGGATTTAGGTTTCTAAGATCATGCTATTCTAAATGTCACTGCAGTATGTATCTTACAGAGTTTCCACTTTCTTTTGATTGACTTCTTGTGATAAATTCCTGGGACTGGGCCACTGGGTCAAAGGGTACAATGTTTATCACCATGTTGTCTTGCAGAATGGTTGTGTAATGTGCAGTGCCTGCAAGTTAACTTTTTAAATTTTTTTTTTAAGATTTTATTTATTTATTTGACAGAGAGAGACAGCGAGAGAGGGAACACAAGCAGGGGGAGTGAGAGAGGGAGAAGCAGGCTTCCCGCGGAGCAGGGAGCCCGATGCGGGGCTCGATCCCAGGACCCTGGGATCATGACCTGAGCCAAAGGCAGACAGACGCCCAACGACTGAGCCACCCAGGCGCCCCCTGCAAGTTAACTCTTGATTGCTGAATGATGACTACTTGTCTACTTATATAGTATCTTTAAAACATACTAAGTTGTGCAACAGACCATTTCAGGTACTTTCCTCCAACTAATTATGCAGACAGACCCATTTTTTTTCTTTTACGAATTTTGATCATTAAAGTAACAACGAAACCGAGCATTTTTATTACGCATTTACAGTTTACAAAGTGCTTTTGTATCCAGCACCTTCATTGACCCTTGTAATCCTCAGTGAGGCATTTGGGGTACGTGTTATCATTTTCACCCATTTCGGACAATGAAAATGGAGTGCGGAGCGTTTCAGGTGCATGCACCAGATGCTGATGGGTCCACACCCCGAGGTGCTCTGGAAAGACAGCCTGACCACTCTCTGCCCTCTTCCTTTGTTGCTGCACTTAGGACTTCGGGAGCCTGCGCTCCATCACCTCCCGGTGTGACTTGAAGGCAAACCTGGCCAGAAACGGCTGCGGGGGTGAGTTTGAGAGCCCAGCCAGCAGCACCCAGGTCCTGCGGAGCCTGCCTCTCAGCAGCAAGGGCTCCAGTCCCGCCAGCTCAGATGTCATTCAGATGACACCGCAGAAGATTGCCCTGAACCTGCGGCCAGGTGAGTGCCCTGGGGAGGGAATGGGTTAGTAATGGGAAGGTGAGCTGGGGCAGGCTGAGAGCAGAGCCAGCAGACAGAAAGGCTTGGTTCCCAGGCCCCAGGAAGCAGAGTATAAGGCTCCTGTGGACAGATCGGCATCTTTGCTATTTGTTTATTGAGGTAAAATATATGTAACATAAAATGAGCATTTTAACCATTTTAAGGTATATAGTTCAATGGCATTAAATATATTCACCATGTCTAACTATCACCACCATCCATCTCCAAAACTTTTTCATTATCCCAACCTGAAACTCTGCCCATTAAACACTTGTTCTTTTTTTTAAAGATTTATTTATTTATTTCAGAGAGAGAGAGAGAAAGAGCGCGCGTGAGAGAGTGCGCACATGTGTTCTTTAGAACACAGGGAAGGGCAGAGGGAGAGGGAGAGAAGCAGACTCCCTGCTGAGCAGGAGCCCCTTGACCCTGAGATCATGACCTGGACCGAAGTCAAGGAAATCAAGAGGTGTAGGCTTAATGGACTGAGCCAGCCAGGTGTCCCTTAACATTAGTTCTTGATTCTACCCCCACCTTCACTCTTGGCAGCCACCATTTTACTTTCTGTTTTGATGAGTTTGACTACTTGAGGTGCCCCATATAAGTGGACTCATACAATGCTTTTACTTTTATGTCAGGCTTATTTTACTCAGAACATGTTTTCAAGGTTCATCCGTGTTGTAGTGTGTGTCCGAATTTGCTTCCTTTTTAAGGCTGAATAAAACTCCATTGTTTGTGTATACTGCATTTTGTTGGTCCATTCATCCATCAGTGGACACTTGAGTTGCTGCCACTTTTTGGCTATTATGAATAATGTTATTGCATTTCATGGGAGGATACTGCTAGATTTACTCCCTAGTTAATGCAAGTCTCAGGAAAGTGCTGCTTCCAGGAAAATGTATTTTTTCTTGTCAGCAAATTCCATTTGAGTCCATGGCATTCTGAAGGGACAAACTTATAGTGTTATTTTATAACCCTAGAGCTCCTGCAAGCCCTAGAATTGACTGTGTTATGAGGAAACTAACGGATTTTATGTACCTACTATGTGCTAAATACCTGGCCTATTCTAAGGTAGCTAAGACCATTTTACACATGAAGAGCGACCTACTCAAGGTCTGCCAGTTAGAAATGGTCTTGCGACTACAAAACTCCTGACTTTTTTTAGTTAACCACTTTTTAAATATAATATTCTACACATTAGAATTGTGATGTCAAAAAGTGGATATGCATGTGTTTAAATTTGTCATATTTTGAGAGAAGGTAGCTTATTTCCAAATTCCTTTGATTTTTAGCCTTTTCTTCTATCTCATTGCCTAAGAAACCATTGGCAATAACTACTTCCAGATGATTGATTTAGACTTCAGGGCCGCTTGGAGCTGGTGGCAAGATCGTGGATGTGATTGGCCATCCTGGGTTCTAGCGCTGGCTATGTCCCTAGCTTGGAGGTCCTGGGCAGGTTACCCCACCCCTTCACATCTCAAGGTCTTTATCACCTTCATTCCTCACAGCCACGTTCAGAGGCTTAAATGAGACTTTTTGCATACATACACTTTAAAAAGTTAAAATTACCATTATTTTCAGAGAGTAGTGGCCAAAGATGCAGATTCTGGAGTCAGCGAGGTCTAGGTTTGAATAGCGATTCTCAGTGTCTCAGAGATGGATTTAGCCCAGCGCTGCCATCGTAAGTGCTTAGACATGCTTGTTGTTGCTATCATCATATATTTAAAAATGTTTTATTCTGCCTATTGAATTGTCTTGGAAATAAGAAACAAAAGGTGTACGTGGTCCTGCTAGATAGAGAGGCACAAGCTACTAGATCGCCAGGGATTAGTGCGGGGATTAGTTGAGGCTGCTATTTTTACAAGTCATCCACTGGAAGTGACACTTAGCCTTTTTGTTTGGTGAGCTACCACGCTGAGAGAGAGAAGGAAGGGAGCCCTGGCAAAGCTGTGTGACTGGGTAGAGACAAGAGGAGTCAGCTGCGCCTTTATGTGGGCAGCTATTTGGCGATGTCCTCTGGGTTAAGATAACTCATCTCCGTACATGAAGACAGGCTCAGGGTCAGGGGCTGTGACCTAGAGGGGATGTGGGGGTTGTGGCAGACGATTAAGATCGTGGAACATCATGTGGAATAAAAGTAGCTATCAGTTAAGGTGAATGAGTATCTTCTTTTGTATTTAATTACAGTATAGCAGTAACTTAAAGGAAATTCTTGAGAAATCATCCACTTTCATGCGATGTAGTTTTTCATTTTTACTGGACCCTGTCTCTATTCACATGTTCATAATTTTCATAACACTTAAAATGTATTTATACATTTTACTTATATTCACTTATAAGTGAATATAATAATTAACTTAATAATTAACAAAGACCAAAATTCACATCGCCAACCAAGTTTATAGTTTCAGGTCATCATCAGGGGAGGTTCTTAACTTATATTTTTGGAACTCCTCATTTAGAATTGCTCTCAGAGCCCCTGGTTTTCTAAGAAATATATTCCTTCATGGTGGCAAATCCTTATTCTTTAGGGTAGATTTAGTTTAGGAAGGAGCTGGAGGGACACAAAGTCAGAGATGCCACAGTTTCAATCCTACTTAAAATCAGAATGAAGGTGTGACTCTGAGGCGGAGAGACTGTTGTTTGATTTGGTTTACCAACCAGCTTTTTAAACAGCCCCCAACGAGCAGTTAAAGAAGTGATTGGAGTGAAGGCAGCCTTCTTGGGCAGAGTCCTCTTGGCATCACATGTATGCACGATACTGATTTATGCATAAAGCTCAACGTATGTTCACTTAAGGAAGAAGGAAATCAGTCTTACTTTGATATGCGTGTGGTTGTTGTTAGAAAGAGCTCCAAGTCATCATATATATATAAGAAATGTTTTCTTTTGCCTATTGAATTGTCTTGGAAATAAGAAACAAAAAAAGGGTATAAGTGGCTCTGCTGGACAGAGAGGCACAAATTACTGGATTGCCAGGGATTAGTGTGGGGATTAGCTGAAGTTGCTAATTTTATAAGTCATGGTATAGTCACATCTCATGCTAAGCATTATGATACAGTTTCTGGTATTGGAAATAAAATAGAAAGCGTGATCCTGTTTTTATACAAAATCATGACATGGGTGCTGTGTGTGAGCTCTCCGGTTGTGTGGAGGTCAAGGTAATGGAGGGGTTGGCTGCCCAGTTAAAATACACCCAAACTGTGAGGTTGTTTATAGAGCTGAACACTTGGAGGAGATCTGATGAAAACAAGAATTCCTAAAGGTCTAGAATCTTGTGAATCTGTTTGTCAAATATAGAAACCCTGAAGCCAATGAAGCCTCTTAAAATGTTGAAAATTTTAATATTTTTAAAGAGACAAATCCCAGATATTTATTTGGGGGAAGAAGAGAATGTTATGTTGCAGTTAACAACATTCAGTTTACCAAGTGCATAGTTAACCTCAAGGTAGTCATCCCCTGACTCTGCTGAAGGCTTTCAGATCTAGTGGTTGGTTTTTCCATTATTTAATTTTAGAAATCCTTTTTTGTCTCCTCCCTTGCCCTGCTTCCCCCATACCTCATAATAGATATTTGTTGAGTGAAATGTTAACACTTTGCCAACCTTATACTAGACTAGTCAAAGACAAGCCTCAGAATAATATGAGTGATGCTTCAGGAAAGCAAAGTTATTGTTCTAGGATAAGCCTGGGGCGAAAAAAAGAAAAAATTTCCTCTGTGTGGAACTTTCTGTTTTGGTTTTCTTTCTTTTCTTTTCTTTCTTTCTTTCTTTCTTTCTTTTTTTTTTAAATTAAGATGTGAGTCACATACCATAAAAGTCACCATTTATTTTTATTTTTTTATTTTTAAAAATAATTTTATTTTTAAATTTTTTTTAAGTTTATTTATTTAGTGATCTCTGCTCCCAGTGTGGGGCTCAAACTCATGACCCCGAATTCAAGAGTTACATGCTCTTTTGACTGAGCCAGCCAGACGCCCCAAATCACCGTTTTAAAGTTATATAATTCAGTGGTTTGTAGTATATTTGCAACATTGTACAACCATCACCATTGTCTTATTCCAGAACATTTTCCTCACCTCAAAAAGAAACCCTGTATACATTAACAGTCACTCCTTGTCTTTTCCCTCCCGGCCACAGTCAGCCCTAGGCAACCACTAATCTACTTTCTATTTCTATGGTTGTGCTTATTCTCAACGTTTTATATAAATCATATGATGTATGGCTTTTTATGTCTGGCTTCTTTCACTATGCAAAATGTCTTCAGGATTCGTTGATGTTGTAGCATTTATCAAGACTTCATTCCTTTTTATGGCCAAATAATATTCCTTTGTGTATGTATAGATATGCCACATTTTTGCTGATGAATATTGCGACTGTTTTCACTTTGGGGCAATCATGACTAATGTTATTGTGAACATTCATGCACAAGTTTTTGTGTGGACATGTGTTTTCAATAATCTTGAGTGTGTAACTAGGAGTAGAATTGCTGGGTCATATGGTAATTCTATGTTTAACTTTTTGAGGAACTGCCAAACTTTAAGCAGGATTTTGTATAAACACAGGATCATGTTTTCCATTTTGTTTCCAGTCCTGGAAACCGTATGTCAGGAAAACAATCTTAAAAAATTCTTTTAACAAAGGATATAAACTTTAGAATAAAGCTTATTGAAATGATAAATAAAAGGCTAGTGGTGATTTTGAAGCACTGGGGCAGTTAGAAAGGGTTTACTTAAGTCATTAATTTTCCTCTATCCTTTAGCTCATTGACTAGTAGTTTTGTTTTTTCATATTAAGTGTTTTATTTTGAAATAACTGTAGGCTCACAAGAAGTTGCAAAAGTAATAGTGCTCTTATATACCCTTTCCAGCTTTCCCTGGTAATGTTACATAACCAAAGTGCATTACTAAAACCAGGAAATTGACATTGGTACAGCACTAGTAACTAACCTAGGGGATTGGTTGTTTTTGAGATGGGTTTCCTGCCAGCCCTTGTCTGTGCTGCTTTTTTCCGCTCTCCTCCCGGGTTCTACTTTGGAGGTGCCAGTTAGTTACCTGACTTTGGTATTGCTTCTGCCACCCAGACTGACAGAGTACATACTTTATTAAAAAGTCTAAGAAAGACTTGATGGTGGATGGATAAGAGGTTGGCTAATATAGAATGTTTGTGCCTTCCCCCCAACATTTATAAATTGAAATCCTAACCCCCAGTGTGACGGTATCAGGAGGTGTAGGGTCTTTGGGAGGTGCTTAGGTCATGAGGGTGGAGCCCTCATGAATGGGATTAGTGCTATGAATTTAAAAAGACCCCAGAGGGCTCTCTCCTCCCTTCTGCCATGTGAGGTCACGGCAAGAAGTCAGCAGTCTACAACCCAGAAGAAGGTTCTTACCAGAACCCAACCATGCTTGCCCCCTGATTTTGGACTTACTTAGAGGCTTCAGGACCACGAGAGAGAAATTTCTGTTGCTTATAAGCCCCCAGTCTATGGGTACTTGTTAGAGTAGCCCAAATGGACTAAGACTGGGTTATTTTCAAGGAAACTAGGAATGCCAGGCTCTAATACTTGGGGCAGACACTGGTAGAAGCCAATCCTGTCTTCACATGGTTCCTTCCTTGGTTCCATCTGTCAAGAGTCAGAATTCTGCAGTGAGGAGTGGGGTGCAGTATGGCACACCAGCCTTGTCCTAGACCAGGGTGGTAATTCTTTGGTTCTAGGTCTGGATTTAATTCTGGGATAGTGCTCCAGTAAACAGAAGAGCTAGACGATCGTCCTAAGGTGTGCACCTGGGCCCTAATTCCCTGTTCAGCTGAGGTCCTGTTTGTAATATAGCTGATTTTAATGTGTCCCTTCTTTCTTTCAATTTTTGGCACAGAAGGGTAATTCTGAGGAATCAAAAACTACTTATATTTATTTGGGGATGGCAAGAGTCTTTATTGGTTGGAATACTACTTTGTTTGAACATTTGAACAAAAATCAGTCTTAAAAATATCAGAAGTTCCTGGTGGAATTCGCTCCTTCACTCTCTCTTCACTTTTTTTTTTTTTAAGATGTATTTATTTGTTTATTTGAGGGCGGAGGGGCAGAGGGAGAAGGAGAGAATCCTCAAGTGGACTCTTCCACTGAGCGCAGAGCTCCACGTGGGGCTTGATGTCACGACCCTGAGATCACAACCCCAGCCAAAATCAAGAGTTGGCCGCCCAACCCACTGAGCTATCCAGGCACCCTGACTCTCTCTCTCTTCACTTTTGATGGAAGGGAGGGCAGAGAGAAAACAAACTTTAAAAGTACATTTCAAGTGGTTGGTTGATATTTGATTACAGTAGGAGAACCTACACTTATGAACTGAGCAAGCGGTAGGAATTCTGCACAAAGCACTGTTGGAGCTGGGGGCTTTGGAAGTGGGAAAAACCAGGACACGAGAGGGACTGCTTGCTGCATCCTCACAGGTGCGAGGCGGTCAGCTTTTTTGGGGTGTGTGCTTTGTCTCCTGTGTTTGATCCTGCCACTGGTCCCAAGTGGTGGGTATGTGGAATGGCCCCAGAGAGGAGGGCGCAGCCGCAGGGGAGGACGAGCCCATCATGGTCTGATGTGGAGAGGGAGGAGGGAGGACTGTGAGCTGGGATGGCATCACCGGAAGCAGGTGCTGACCGAGCCCCGACGGTGAAGGTGAGAAGGGCTCTGCTCTTTGCTGGACACATGGAGGTGACATGTCTCGAGTGGCGGGCGCAGAACTGCATAGCTGGATATAATGCCGGAGTGTGTCTAAGTGTGCGTGGTTCTGGAAGTGTGTCCAAAGGTGGAAAGTGGGCCCCAGACCTTGTGCCTGCACGCAGCGATGGCCTCTTCTTCAGTCTGCTGACCTTGCTCATAGAGGGGCTGGTACACCGCTGCTTAACTCCCACACTTAGCACTAACACTGAGAATTGGTCCAGGAATGTCGGTCCTTCCAAAATCTGCTGACACAACATCCCGTTATTGCCAGGGCCCCCTGAGGAGTTTGTGGCATTTAAACTCAGGTGTAGCTGAGGCAGCAGTAAACCCCCATTCTGAACGCTGATGATATTACCCTCTTTCTTATGCCCTTCCCTTTTTGGAAAACGGGGAGAAATACTTCTGTTTTAACATTGGCAACCCCTGAATGGGGAGGGGTATGTGTACTTACTCAGGAATCAGTTTCTCTTAGAATTTGATGCTAAGAGCTTTCTCACTTCAGAGTAGATACCTGCTTGGCACACACAGACTTGTGTGTCACACGTTGTTTCCCTTTCTGGAAAATGTGGAGTTAAATTTAATGCCCATGGCTATAGCCATTTACACACAAGTTTCTGGCAGAATTTTCTGTCTCCCTTTTGATCCCTACAGGAAATTGCTTTAATAACTGACTTCTGGGGGCACCCCAGGTGGAAGTTTTCCTCCTGTAGAGGCATTTGTGTTGTGTTAGGATACATTGTTTCCTTTGATCCCCACAGCAATTAACATCCTCCCATTTTATGGATCTAGAAATTGAGCAGCAAATTTAGAGGGGCCTGAAGTCTCCCGAGCTCTTGGTGACAAGGTCTGGATTCCAACCCAGCTCTCGTTCTCCAAGTCCAGTACCCTCTTCCCTCCCACAGGTACCTCCTCAAGTCCAAGCTGTTCCCGACTTCCTGGTCCTAAAGTGCTCATTAGTGCATTACTCATAGTCCACAAAAGTGGATTCTGGTTAAAAGAAGATGTAGTTGGGAACTTTGGGGGAAGGGCACAGGCGAGAGAAAATGCAGAAGCCCCTTCGAAGAGGTGATGGGGTCAGACAGAGCAGACATGATCGCAGGCTCTGCCCACTGGGGGTCTGTGGTCTGTCCACACAAAGACCAAGGAGGCACTCCGCCACCCCAAGTTCTCCTCCCTCCTGCCCCTTCCCCACCGTGATGTGTCATCCAGGGCTGGGAGGGGCTCAGTGCTGGGACCTGCTCTGTCTGCCCGATGGGAACCAGAGGCCGACTTTGCAGCCCTCCAGAATTCATTCTGGAAGAAATCTTCAGCATTCCTCTGCTTGAGTCAGTTCTGCTGGTTTTTAAAAATAGGCTTGTATCAACAGGCAACCCAAACTACACCAGTCTCGAGGAAGCTGGAGCAATACACGCAAAGACTAGTCCAGGGAAGCGGGTTCGGTGCTGTCACTCAGGCAACAGAGAGTAATTATAATAATTATACTTCATTTATGCAGGCCTTTGCTGCTGGCAAAACACGGCTCTCCACAGGAGTGCTTCATAGCCTTAATCAGTTTTTCCATCGTATCGCCGAGGGCACTGCCGCTCAGGTTGCACCCCGGCCAAGGGACAGAGCTGGAACTTGGACTGAAATCTTTTGGCCATTTGAATCTCCATGGTCTAGATAATGCAACATGGCCTTGTCTGGGGTGGGAGGAGGAGAGGGGGCACACGGGATTCGGTCCTTATCCTGCAAGTTCTAGAAGGCTTCTGCTTGCTGCTGGTCAGCTTCCCTGGGCGGTGACTGCCAGCAGACCAGGCGTGGACCCTCTGGGTAGGAGAGGCCGGCTTCGCTGTTGCACATCTAAACACAGAGCACGTCTGTCCAGATTTCAAATGTGCGTACAGCTCTTCTACCCAGAGAGTTCAAGGACATCTTGGTGCTTCTGAAAAACGAATAAGCTCAAGGGCAAATAGAATTACCTGGTATGATTGCTTCTTAAAGTTGGCTCTAAATGATGTGTTTTTAGAGCCTATGAAATGATTTAGGATCATTATCCTGGCATGAGTCCTCTGGTTGTGGCGCTGACTTGGGCCTTTCTGTAAGCCCTGGTAGGTGACACTGGTTTTTCTCTTCGTTTTTTCCCCTCTGAATTAATTCCTCCTTCTCCTCTGTCTCTGACTCTTACTATGGAACTAAAAATTATTTTCTCTTTCTTATAGCTAGTTGACAAATTTTGTTTTTTTTTTTTTTTTTTTTTTCTTTTTCTCTCTCTTTTCCCCCTTCATTTTGATTGGTGCTAAAATTTGGAATCTGTCTTCCTGTATTTATACATACAGTTTCCGATGATAATGATTTGTGTCTGTGATATCCCAAAATGTCAAATATGCCCAAGAACTAAATACTATTGTCTATAAGTGGCTAGGGAAATAGAAAAAGGTGACATGTGGCAGAAGCATAAATATTTTTGCCCTTTGGGGGTATGTTAAGTAACCGTGTGTTCCCACTCCCCCTTGCCTTGTACCTCTCTCTTCCCGCCTTAGTTCTTAATCACTCATGTGCGTACCTCCTTTGGTTTATTCCCTCTTTTCTATTTCATTCACACCTTTACAGTCTCCTCCTGGCCACATTCCCAACTTGGCCACTCCTTTCTCTGAAGTTGGTGTGTGGTTGGTGGGCGACTGTCACCTAATCTATGTCCATGGAATTGTCTGGTTCATTGTCCACCACCTGCCCTTTTTGCTGACAAAACAGAACACCACTGAGGAGACTAGTTGTTAAAGAGTTTCCTTAAAAATCCTGAGCCAAGTATTTGGAAGAAGAACCTAGACCTTCCCCCTCAGCACCGTGTTCCCTTCAGTTACTCCACTTCCAAGAAAAATATTTCTTCTGAGAGGTATGCAGTCACTAAAGAAAAGTAAGAGGGGGACCAGCTTTGAAAGCGAAATCCATCCCTTCAGCCCCCAGCAAGTCGGATGACCTCCAATGTGCATGGCCTCTCTGTTGGCACAGGTGACAAGACTACTTTCCAGCTGCAGGTTCGACAGGTGGAGGATTATCCTGTGGACCTGTACTACCTGATGGACCTCTCCCTGTCCATGAAGGATGACTTGGACAGCATCCGGAACCTGGGCACCAAGCTCGCCGAGGAGATGAGGAAGCTCACCAGCAACTTCCGGTTGGGGTTCGGATCTTTTGTAGACAAGAATATCTCCCCTTTCTCCTACACAGCGCCGAGGTACCAGACCAATCCATGCATTGGGTGAGTGACCGGTAATCCTTCTGTTGGGTATTTAAGGGTGGGAGAAGGGAGTAGCAGGAACACTTAGCCCAAAGAAAGGACTAGGGAAGGTGTATTTGGGGGCAGTGGGAGAGCAGACTTAAGCGTTTAAACGGATCAGCCATGACCCAGTTCTGTCCCCCCCAACTATGTGTGGAGACCTGAACCGTTGCAAGGCTGTAGGAAGGTATAATGATCATAGCTCATTAGTTTTCCTGCCTGTCTGACATAGCACTGTTTTTTTTTTTTATTCTTAATGCATTCTTTTTTTTTTATTATGTTATGTTAATCCCCATACATCACATCATTAGTTTTAGATGTAGTGTTCCATGATTCATTGTTTGTGCATAACACCCAGTGCTCCATGAAGTACGTGCCCTCCTCAATACCCACCACCAGGCTAACCCATCCTCCCACCCCCTCCCCTCTAGAACCCTCAGTTTGTTTTTCAGAGTCCATCGTCTCTCATGGTTCGTCTCCCCCTCAGATCTTCCCCCTTCATCCTTCCCCTCCTGCTATCTTCTTCTTCTTTTTTTTTTTTTTAACATATAATGTATTATTTGTTTCAGAGGTACAGGTCTGTGATTCAACAGTCTTGCACAATTCACAGCGCTCACCATAGCACATACCCTCCCCAATGTCCATCACCCAGCCACCCCATCCCTCCCACCCCCCACCACTCCAGCAACCCTCAGTTTGTTTCCTGAGATTAAGAATACCTCATATCAGTGAGATCATATGATATATGTCTTTCTCTGATTGACTTATTTCGCTCAGCATAATACCCTCCAGTTCCATCCACGTTGTTGCAAATGGGAAGATTTCTTTCCTTTTGATGGCTGCATAATATTCCATTGTGTATATATACCACATCTTCTTTATCCATTCATCTGTTGATGGACATCTTGGCTCTTTCTGTAGTTTGGCTATTGTGGACGTTGCTGCTATAAACATCAGGGTGCACGTACCCCTTCGGATCCCTGCATTTTTATCTTTGGGGTAAATACCCAGTAGCATAGCACTGTTTTCTAGATTAAGACAATGCTCTCAGGAAATGAATACCCAGGCGTTCAGGGAAGGAACGGGCAGAACAATGGAGACTTTCCTCTTGCTTGGGGTGACTGAGGTGCTTGAGGATAAGGGAATTATTTGTTGTTTATGTAAATATAACTTACCTTGACAAAATGAAATGGAAATCGTGTGTTTTAAAGGTATGACTTTTTTCCCAACGTAAGTCAAGTACTTGAACTAGAAAATATTTGACAGATTATCAGCAGGAATTTCTAACTGCCACAACAAACAAATCCAAAAGTATGTCATGATGGAAGTTTATTTCCTGGGGCGCCTGGCTGGCTCAGTCGGTTAAGTGTCTGCCTTTGGCTCAGGTCAAGATCTCAGGATGAGCCCCACATCGGGCTCCGTGCTCAGTGGGGAGCCTGCTTCTCCTTCTTCTTCTGCAGCTCCCCCTGCTTGTGTGCACGCGTGCACTCTCTCTCTCTCTGTCAAATAAATAAAATCTTAAAAAAAAAAAAGTTTATTTCCTGCTCACCTAAATCCAGATGGGTCTCCTGATCAGTGGACACCTCTCTTCCAAGCAGGGACTCAGGGACCCAGGCTCTGTCCACCCTGTACTTCTTCATCTTCCCCACGTGATTTTTTTTTTTTTTTAAGATTTTATTTATTTATTTGACAGAGAGAGACATAGCGAGAGCAGGAACACAAGCAGGGGGAGTGGGAGAGGGAGAAGCAGGCTTCCCGCAGAGCAGGGAGCCCGATGCGGGGCTCGATCCCAGGACCCCGGGATCATGACCTGAGCCGAAGGCAGACGCTTAACGACTGAGCCACCCAGGCGCCCCTCCCCACGTGATTTTTAGAGTCATTGTGTCTGGACGATTGCTCCTAGGTAGAGCTTATGGGCCAGGGCTGAGTGGCTTTTGCCACTTCTGCTCCTGTATTTTATCAGATAGAATGGAGTTCTAACAAGGAGGCTGGAAACTAGGTTGGCTGTGCCCAGAAGAAGAAGAAGCAGGATTGGTGAACAGGACTCTGCCATCATGTACTTGTGTGGGGGGTGGAGGGTCACAGCTGCCAACTCCCTAAGGCAACCCTTGTAAGGTTGGTTTGTTTCTAGTCTTGCAAATGTTCCCATAAATGTCAGGAGGATGTGGTCTGACAGTGAGTGGTAACTTCCAACTCTTTTTTCTCATCCCTACATCCAACTTTAGTCAGGCTTTGGGACATAAGGCCCCAGAGTAGTTACTAGACAAGAAGCAGCTAAGACTTAGGTTCTTACCAAGTGTCAGGCACCACACGACATGCCTTGTACCATATGGATTATCTCATTTAAATCTCATGACAGTCTTTTGAAGTCTCTACAGTAGATGTGAGCCGTACTCCGCAGATGAGGAAACCGACACTTTGAATAAACAGTGAGGCCGAGATTACACAACTAGTAAGGGATGAACTTGCGGCAAAAGTGAAGATAAACTGCTTTCAGAGTCTGCATTCCCAGTAATACGTGCTTACTTTTCCCCATCCAAGTCACACAACAACACGGATGCTTTACCTGGGTCCAGTCAGAAGGCTAATTAATACCCTACCCTCAAGGTGCTTGCCTGAGGGCAGTGTTAGGTGATGCTACTCTAACAGTCCCCAAATCTCAGTGGCTCAGCACCATCCGGTTTATTTCTTGCTTGTATAAAATCTGATGAGGGTTGAGCTGTTTTCCGTAGCAGCTCTCCTTCAAGTGGTTACTCGGATCCAGGCTCTTCTACCTTATGGTGGCATTTTCGATCCTTGGGTTACTTGGCTGCTGTACGGAGGAAGAGAGCTGTTCCTAAGCCCCGAACCTGCCCAACACCCCGGCTCATCTTCAGCAGCCTCAACAGCTCCCAGCCCTGCGTGGGGCTTGGTGGTCAGGATGCGGTTGTGTTTATGCTGGTAATGTATGTTCTCTTTAATCTTTCTGGATCCTCTGTGCACTCTCCTTGAAGCTCCCTTAGATCTTCCCTTAGGGCTTAGGAACTGACACAGTGGTGGGAAAAATCAATAAATAAGAAAAAGGTTTAAATACAAAAGCAAGTCTAAGTTTCTTAACTTCGAAGAGGCCTAGGTGTCATCATTTGCTGGATTTAGCTTCCTCCTGGCCACAGGTGGCTGCTGGCGTTATTAGTCTGTTCCCGTCTCCAAGGCATCTTCAGCCGAGGCTCAGTGCCAAATGTCCTCTTGCTGGAGTTTTACTTCTGAGCAGGTGCAGCAGCATCTTTTTTTTTTAAGATTTTATTTATTTATTCATGAGAGACAGAGACAGAGGGAGAGGCAGAGGGAGAAGCAGGCTCCCAAGGAGCAGAGAGCCTGATGCGGGACTCGATCCCAGGACCCTGGGATCGAGCCCCGCGTGGGGCCTTTTGCTCAGTGGGGAGCCTGTTTCTCCCTCTTCCTCTGCCTGCTGCTCCCCCTGCTTGTGCTCTCTCTCTGACAAATAAATAAATAAAATCTTCAAAAACAAACCAAAAAAACCCAAATCTTTTTTTAATTCATCAAGAGTAGTGATTCTGTCTGCTTTTTCACCTCTGCCCTCTGATTGGGCCCTGTCTGCTGATGGAAGGGTGTGTCTCCACAGTCATTTTCCAAGGACCTTCCATTCACTGTGAGATATGCTAGATTGGAAGCCCAGAGAGGATGAAGGACCGGCTCTGGGAACTCAGCATTCGAGTATTCAAGGTTATTACACACCGCTTTTCCAGAGTCCCTCTCTAAGCCCTAGAAGGCAGAACCAACTGTAGACAGTGAAAGTCTTCACAGTGAGCACAGGCACACTGAAGAAGAATGGGAGTTTTGAAGGAAATATCAGGGATAAGTTAGGCAAATCTCTCTTCTCCAAGCTGGGCACCACATCAGGGAGTCGCTCTTTGGGTCGATGAGACAGGCTGAGATTGATCTCCCCACAGTCAGGCACTGGAACGTGTGCGGTGTCCCAGGTCTCAGAGATCCCCACTGCTCGTGGGGAGAACATCGCGAGGTGGCTCTTCCTGTGTCTGGTCCAGCCTGTGTGTGCTTTGTTTGCCTTTCTAAGTTTTAATGGTCTGGTAGCACTGGGCTTGAACCACATGCTTGGCCACTGCTGTCCCTACCACTCTCTCATGTCACAGCTGATCTGCCTCATTTGTTTGCCTTTCATCCCTGGCTCAGTGCACATTGTCTGTGATCCTTGCCTATTCTTTTCCTTCAGCTGGTGTGCAGGGGAAGGTCACAGGGTTCTTCTCGAGCTCCAATGGCATCTTCAGTTGGGTTTTTCTCCCCTGTGGGAGTGGAAACAGCAGAAGCCCCCAGGAAGGGTAAGATAGTCAGGAGGGAGGGACTTCATCACATTAAAGAACTGTTTAATTGCTATTCTGATTAACAGGAAGAGTGTCACTGGGAAAAATCATGTGGTGTTCACATACAGGATTTGAAAGACTAATGCAGCATGTTATCTCTGGTCTTGAACGCATTTTCTTTTGCTAGAGGTATCAGGCTGTTGTTGAAATACATGTCATGTCTCGGGGCACCTGGGTGGTGCAGTGGGTTGAGTGTCTGATTCTTGCTTTTGGCTCAGGTAGTGATTTTGGGGTTGTGGGATCGAGTCCTGCGTTGGGCTCAGTGCGTAGTCTGCTTAAGACTCTCTCCCTCCTTCCCTCTCCCCGCCACCCCGCACTTGTTTGCATGCTCTCTCTCTCTTTCTCTAAAAATAAATCTTTAAAAAAGAAAAGAAATACATGTTATGTCACATTTATATGTGGAATCTAGAAAAGTCAGATTCATAGAAACGGAGTAGACTGGTGGCTGCTGGGGGCTGGGAGGTGGGGGGAAACAGGGAGACATTGGTCAAAAGGTACAAACTTCCAGGTACAAGATGAAGATGTTCTGGGGATGTAATGTACAGCAGGGTGATGGTCATTAACGCTACTATACTTGGAGCATATACTTGTATACTTGGAAGTTGTTAAGAGAGTAGATCTTAAATGTTCTTGCCACACACACACAAATGGAAATATATATGCAAAAATCTGCACAAGTGAGATAACACATTTCATCCTTCATCGTTTGTGTTTTTTCTTACCTTTCCTGTATTTCTTCCAAGGGGTCATATTATTTCTTCTCCACCTTGATGGTATGATTTCGTTGTCTTCTGGCATATCTTGCGGCTGACGAGAAGTCTGCTCTCCGTCTCATGGTTTGCCTTCTCTCTGGTGGCTTTTAATATTTTCCTGTGCTTTTCATATTCTGTAATGATATGCATTTCAATGTGTCTAGATTGAATTTACTTTTATTTACATTGCTTAGAATCTGGTCTGCTTGTTTAGCCTGAGAATATATCTTTTTATTCTTGAATATTCTCATTTTCTCTGATCCCTCTCTCCTCTTTATTTTCTAACACTAATTTCCATAACAGGAAATTTCTTCTAGTTTACCATTTTGTTCTTTAGTTGCTTCATCCTTACACTGATGTTTCATTTTTGAATTTCACTGACTATATTTTTTATTTGGTTCTTTTCCAAACTTCTGTTTTTGATTCTGTTGTTTTTTTTTTTCCAGAGCCTTCTGACTTTTTTTCGTTCTAATAATATCCTGTTCTGGCTTTTAGTATCTATTCTTTCCTCTTCTTTAATGTCTTAAATATCCTAGTCTTATAGTACTTCGGATCATTCTGTTACCTCTGTTTCTTGAACTGCAGATCGTCCCGTTTGTTGCATTTGTGGACTTTCCTTCATGGTGGCTTGTTTCTTGTGGGGTCCAGAACTTTGTCATTAGCTCTTCTTCTCCCACGGTGGTTTTCCGCGTGAGCATTTCAGCCCCAGGCCTGCTGGCCTGTCTGCATCCTTGCAGGGTGGGTGTATGCTTGCTGCCGCCAGGACCCTCTGGGTCTCGATGGGACTAGTTTTCCTGTTCATCTCTCAGTTGGGGCTTCCTTCAGCATAAAAAATATGCTGAGTTCTGACTTGCTCGGGCCTGGAGTTAACAATTTTTATGGGTGATTCATCTTGCCCTTGGCCCGGAGTGGATCTTCCTTGCTTCTTTCCCAGGCTAATGGTTGGAGTTTTTATCTTTGATGTTGGTGACAGGGCAGCTCTTTGTAGTGCTCAGCTTTTTGCAGAGAGCCCCATTCCGGGGCTTCATCTGTCCCTGTTCAACTCCCGCCCCCAGCCTTTAGGACCTCCACCTGATCGTGGCACCTCCGGGAGCTCTTCGGCCTGAACTCTCGCTCCAGGCCTACCTTGTCTCTTAAGTGCGCTCATTTGCTGAACGATTTTTGTCCTTCATTTCTGGCACCTGAGATTTCCCTGCTAAACTTCCATATTAACATTTACCTATTAACATTTTGAAACATTTTATGTTATCTAGCAGCTCTAAATACTTAGAGTAGGAGGGGAGCTCTTTCCACGTCAGCTCATCCCATAATATTGTCCTGAAGCCTTGGATTGTTTCTGGATTTGCCTGGATCTAGTGTCTTGAAATTGCGATCACTTTTCATATGTACATGCTCCCCCCCAGGCAACTTAAGCCTATATACTTCTTGGTTCAGAATTCATAATTTAGTAACTCCCTATACATGGCCCTAAACAGGGCTCTCTGGGCAGACGCAGGGTGGGGGTTGGAGCATTTCCCGGCATTAGACCACCAAACACCCAGACCTTAAGTTCAGTCAGGTCTTCCAGGGGTTAAATTAAATAACTAGTTGCAGAGGACATCGTATTTTAGTGACTGTGAGACATTCAGCGGCATCTGTGTGACAAAGCCATTCTCCTCTCACTAAGAGGTGACTGATTTGATTATAGTAATTTCCCTGCCATGAAGACTTCTCTCTGGCAAACACATTATCTAGTTCCCGATGATTTAATAGTAATTCTCCAGGTAAAAACATATCTACTTAATGTTGCTAGCAGGAATGAAAGGGAAAAGGGAAAAAATGCCGCGCTTATGTTGGTGAGCTTTTCACAGCTTCTCTGGCTTTCTCACTGAATGACAGTTACTGTTCTGCTCCTCTCCTCCCTTTCCTCGACCCACATGATCAACGCCTGAAGTCCTAAACTGTGGACCAGAGCCACACAGAAAGGGGTAGCGGCTTGGAGGAAGGGAGTTGGTGTATATTAACTCCCTCCTGCATCTGTCCATTTGTCCAGTTATAATAACTACTGATGGGACCTCAGCTCCTTCTTCCAGCCAGGAACAGTTTCCATGGCCTTTTCTTCATGGCAGAATGAGATGGGAATAAAATGTTTGGGTGGCCTGGGTTCTAGAAAGCCCAAGGTGCAGGGGAAGATTTGGGGAAGAAAGAGGGAGTGAAACGAAGGGAAGGCAGATGGAGGGGAGCATGTAGCGGAGGAAAGGAGCCTGTCCATACCTGCCCTGGCTGCTGCTTGGCAAGTTAGGCAGGATCCCCTAGTAGTTCCTAAGCCTGTTTCCCTTCCCATGCACATGGCTTAAATTGGATTATAAAGCCTCCCCCCATGCCTCTCCATGAGTGGGTTTTTTTTTTTTTCCATCTTTTATTCTGAAAGAGAGGCTTCCTTAACATGGCCACAAACCTGCGTGGTCTCTTTCTGTCTGCCTTCCCAGCTTCCCCTTGGCCCAGCCTCACCCTCGCTCCCCGCCCTGCAGTGTCACTGGCCTTCCTGTGCTCGGGCTCCCCGTGTTCTCTCCTGCCACAGGGCTCTGGCATGGGTGCTGCTCTGTGGCCAGGACCCGCTCCCCTTTCCCCTAGAGAATCCACTTGTGAAACAGCGTTAAGGCCTTTCTTCCTATGTCAGTGGCTGTATGTGAAGTTGAGACTCCTAGATCCATAACTGGGATATAACTTCCTCCAGGCATGGAGCCACTTGGTGTTACAGGATTTTGTGTCCCCTTAGTGCCCGCGGTTCTTGGTCATGCCGCTTCGAAGAATGGCGAGGTAGACCAGACGAAGAGTGGTGGGCAGCAAAGCAGAGTTTATTGAGCCAAAGTACAAAGCTCCCAGAGAGGGAGGGGGAACTCGAGTGGGTTGCCCTCAGAATTTCTAAGTTTGAGGGTTTTTATGAGGTCTTTTGCTGAACTTTCTTAAGCAATCAGAGTGTGCTGAGTCATGCCAGTTAGGGCTTTGGTCACGTTTCTGTCTACCCATTAGGTTAATGGCCATGTGCTGATGGTCTTTTTTTTTGCTGACATCTGGGGGCTTTGTCTTAACTGCCCCTTGCCTGTGATACTGACAAATGCTTTTGTGGTTAATTGTCTTATTTTAGGACGTTTTGCAGAAGTCATTTCTGCAAAGGCTGCAAAGCAGAATGTCAGTGCAGTCATGTCTAAGCTGTAAAACAGGATGTCGGTGCTGTTTTATTGTAGCTGTCCTAACTCCATATTTTCTTGTTGGGGACCCTGGCCCTGGCCACTTAACTGTCCAACTAACTCCTAACATTGGGATCTCTACCTCAGACTGCAGATGAGATGGTCCAGTATTGTAGGAGAAAGATGCAGCATTCACCTGCTAATGAGATGCCATACTTGCCTCCTCCCAAATTGCCAGATCTAATTTTCTATTTGAAGATGGTTAGTTTCTGAATGATTTCTGTTGCATTTAGGAGAGCTGATCATTTATCACTGCAGTGTTTACAAATGAACGAAGTAGCAGAAAGAATGTTTTCGTTCCTATTCCATTAACATTTGCTCATGCGCCAGGATGTCGCGGGTGTCTCTGAGGGGTTGGCACAAAGGGGTTATGTGATCTTTTGGCACATGGCGGCAGCAGAGGTGATGTGGGAGGCTGGTTTCAACGAGCACCTCTGTTCAGGCTGCTCTCACTCGACATGGCGCACCTTCCTCAGCCCAAAAGAGCCTTCCCTGCTGTGCTGCCTAGGCCACGGTGCGCATGTCACTGGTCCCCCGCATCTTTCAAGGCCCACGGCAGGGCTCCTCCGTGACGTCTTCCTCTGACCACAGTAGCCCACTCTTATCTCTACTTTTTCGAACCATTTGTCCATTCCATTCACTGAACAACCTGGATATGCTGACTTGCCTGTAGCTTAGGCCTTGGTGTTTGTAGAGTAAGAACCGTGTTGTTTCTCTTTGTGCGCTCCACTCTGCCTGTCCCCGGGGCACACAGTAGGTGCTGGGTAAATGTTGCTCGAGGCACTCTGTGAACACCCTCCGTGAACACACTGAGTACTTGGTTGTTTAAGATTTACCTATGGTGGGCGCCTGGGTGGCTCAGTTGGTTAAGCGACTGCTTTCAGCTCAGGTCATGATCCCAGAGTCCTGGGATCGAGTCCCGCATCGGGCTCCCTGCTCTGCGGGGAGCCTGCTTCTCCCTCTCCCACTCCCCTGCTTGTGTTCCCTCTCTCGCTGTGTCTCTCTCTGTCAAATAAATAAAATCTTTAAAAAAAAAAAAAAAAAGATTTACCTATGGTGCTAGAAAGTGACTCTTCTCTTCTTTCTTTCCAGTTACAAGTTATTCCCAAACTGCGTTCCATCCTTTGGGTTCCGCCATCTTCTGCCTCTTACAGACAGAGTTGACAGCTTCAACGAGGAGGTTCGCAAACAGAGGGTGTCCCGGAACCGTGATGCACCCGAGGGGGGCTTTGATGCAGTTCTCCAGGCGGCTGTCTGCAAGGTAACTTTTCTTTCTGGTTTCATCTCTACGTGTGGGTGGGCGTTGGCACTACCTATAGGAGATGGCAGATTTTGAGCCATCCAGACTGTGGTTCCTGTCCATTCTTACATCAGAGGGTGAGCTCGGGGACGCGTGGGGAGATCTACAGCAGTCCAATCCGCTGGGGCTCAGTGATGGGTCGGGGTTGGTGCATGTCTCTGTGTCAGGGTGTGGCTGTGTGCAATGGGATACTGTCTTTGCCAGAAGACAGCTGTTCTATGTTTATACTTTAGGCTGTTTTGCTTCTTTTCAGGGAAGAAAGGTAAAGTTCAAGCCCTGTGCATAGAAACTTGTTGAGCTTTCTGGCCCAGTTTTGGTAAATCTTAAAGATTGCTGTATTAGGGAATCCAGCTGAAGAAGAGAATTGCATGTCATCTTAGGTTGCATTTCTATTTGTTTGTTTTTCTCCAGCTTTTTCTGTGATACATGAATCCAGAGGGAGGACATAGACTTAGGTCAGACATGAACTCATGCTGAGAGGTTGCAATCTCAGTGGAGATATATAAATCTCAGTGAAATATATAAATGGAATGTTGGTAATGACTTTTTTTTTTAATTGAAGAAGAGTTGACACATGATGTTACATTAGTTTCAGGTATATAACATAGTGATTTGTTAAGTGTATGTATTACACTGTGCCCATCACAAGCGCAGCTTCCCTCCACCACCGTACAACACTTTTATAATACCATTGACTATATTCCCTACGCTGGACCTTTTATCCCCGGAAGTTATTCTTTCCAGAACTGGAAGCCTGTATCTCCCTCTCCCCTGCACCCATTTTGCCCACACCCCCCAATGCCCTCCCTCCCCCCCCACTACCCTCCCCTCTGGCAATCATTAGTTTGTTCTCTGTATTTATGGGTCTGTTTCTGCTTTTTGTTTGTTTGTGTGTTCATTTGTTTTGTTTTTTTTAGGTTCTATATAAGTGAAATCATATATCTGTCTTTCTCTGTCTGACATATTTTACTTGGCATAATACCCTCTAGGTCCATCCATGTTGTCACAGATGGCAAGATCTCATTCTAATAGCTGAGTAATACTCCATTGTGTGTGTGTGTGTGTGTGTATCTATATCCATTCATTTGTGGATGGACACTTGAGTTGCCATTATCTTGGCTATTGTAAATAATGCTGCAGTAAACATAGGGGTACATAGATATTTTCAAGTGTTTTCATTTTCTTTGGGTAAATACCCAGGAGTGGAATTACTGGATTGCATGGTATTTATGTTTTTAATTTTTTGAAGAACCTCCCTATGATTTTCCAGTGACTGCACCAATTTCTATTCCCACCAGTAGTGTGTGAGAGTTCCTTTTTCTCCATATCCTTCCCAAGCCTTGTTAGGTAATAACTTAAACTAATTTTCTACTGTCAAAGTAACTCAGTAACAATAACCAAAGATTTTTTTAAGAATCATTCGTGAATTTGCTATCCCAGCACATACTTTTATAATTTTTCCATAGTGGTCATCATAGAGCATGTGTAAATGGTAACGCTCTCTCGAGAATTTTGGTGGCTCAGCAATAGGGCAATCTCCAAACTCAGTTTGGAGAGGCTGCTGTTCATGTACTAAGTGGGAAGCACTTAGTTGTCCACTTACATAGTTTCTGACCTCAGAGAGCATGTGTTCAGTGTGTGACAGACTGACTTTTTCTCTACTCAATCCTTGAGTGAGGGATAAGAGAGCCACAGTTGTCCTTTCTGATATAAAAAACTGAAGTGGTAGACAGGGAGGGATAAAGGGAAGGAAACATGGGAAGAAAGCGCAGTCTCCTGCGGTCCTCTTCTTGGTCCCACTGCAGCTCTGTTGTCATTCGCTCTGTCCTTGGGGCCACCCCTAAGGAAGGTCTCACAGTGGCTCCCTATCCAGGATGGCTGCAGTGTGACCCTTCCCAGCTGCTGGCCAGAGCCACATAGTCTGATTCAGAGGTTCCCTGGGCTTTGTAGGAGTCCAGGAAGGCCAGATGGAACATAGGTAGAATGTGTTCAGCTCTCAGTCGTTACAGTGTGTCACAAAATGGGCCACTTATGGATTTGCTTCGGAAAGAAAAATTACATTGTTGGCTGGCATTCAGACATCGATCGTATGAGACATTGTCTTCACAGATATTCTGCCAAATCTAGTTCTTGGCAGGGTTAAATAGCGCAGGGAAAACAAGATCCCTCTCATCTCCCTATCTTGAGAATTTTGTGGATTTTCTTTTTTGCGGGGAGGAAATCATCTTTAAGGCTTGGGGCAAAGAACTCAGTGATAAGATAAGCAATGTCCAGTTCTATTAATTCTGTTCGCGTAATCGGCATGGTGTGACTGAACGCTAGAGGCACAGGGGTCTCTGAGAAGCCGTTGGGTCCACTCTTGTGCCTACAGAGCCTTCTTATACCACCCCAGGCCCATGCAACTCTTCTTGCCTTTGGAAACTTAGTATTTCAAGACTCGAGCATTTCAGAGATGCTAGCAGATTTCTTGAACTCATTGCTTGGATCTGGTGTGTGAATTATTGTTGCCTAAGAGGCACTTTCTGAGTATGGTTCAGTTTTATGTCTGTTGACATTTCCTCCTACCATGGCCTTTGCAATAGCAAGTGCCTGGAAAGTTAGTAAGTGCTTGGAATGATGTAGTCTGGGAGCCAGCATCTTCTCCCTTACTATTTCTCCTTTTTTGTGTGTGTTGTTCGTTTATGTTTGGGGACATATCCAGAAATTTCTTTCTTACTTGGAATCACCTATATAAGAAATGTCATCCTTTCTGGTTCACCACACCCTTACTTACAGAAGCCAAATATTGGAAATAGATTTTGACTTACCTTTTGATGTAAGACTATGTAACAATCATACCCTTAAAGGACATTTAAAGACTTGAATAATTCTCAAGATAAAGTAAGAGAGGAATGGAGAGCAAGTGACAGAACAGTATAGACATATGACGTTATTTTGCAAACAAAAGAAAGAAGAATATGGAAAAGATTGGAAGCAAATAGAAGAGTTAACAGTAGTTGTCTCTGGTTACAGGACTAGGTGTGGTTTTTGTTTTCTTCGCTGTTTTTGAATTTTATATTTACCTACATTTTCACATTGCTTTTGTGTGATTTTTTTTTTTTTTTACTTAGAATGAAACATCTCAAACATACAAAAGTAGAGAGAACAGTGAAATGAAACCCATGTACCTGTTGTCCATCTTTGACAGTGACCAACTACTAGCCAATCTTGTTTCATTTGTGTTCCTCACCATTCTCTCTCCCGTTATTTGAAGCGAAGCCCAGATATCATTTGTTTCAATGATGTTTAGATTTTTAAAGATAATTAGATTTTGAGAGGTTTTTTTTTTAAGAGCTAAGCATTTCTGACTTTGTTTGCCGAGTTTTCTGCTGCCTCCTGATTGGCGCAGATTAAAGGCCCTTCCACTTAATCCTGCAAACTGAGCGTGAGAGAAGCTGCAGGCCCTTGAGCTGTGCCTGGAGAGCAGGGTCATGGAGCCTGGAGCTGGCTGGGCAGCATGCCATGCCCCCACCCCACCCCCCAGCAGAGAGTGACCCTGAGCCCTTGGAGATGAGCTGATAGCAGGCTTAAGCAGCTCACAGGGGGCTCTTTGTTCTGGTTTCATTCTCGCTCTGGTTTTCCTGGGATAGACTGTTATCAACTTGTGGGATTTAGGGATATGGAATGTTCACATGCCTGACCTTAAATCCCACCTCTGTGGCCCACTTTATATTTCTTGGAAAGCTGTTCTTTGCAAAAAGAAGGAAACTGTTTCTGTTTAGTATTCCATTTAGGATAAGGACCCTGATTCTACGAGTACAAGTTTTTTCCCCCAGCAGGTCACATTGCTGTGAGAGGCCATTTAAAAGGCGTCCACAGCCCAGGGACGCCTCCGTCATTAATGCAGGCATTTTTTCCAGTGCCTTCTACCTGGCTAGGTTGGATAAGGGAATAATGCTACTGCCCTTAATTTCTTATCTTTACCTAGAAATCTGTGCTCGAACCTTTCTTGATCAGAATAGTAATTTCCCCATTACCACTTTTATTGCTTGCCCAGGACTTTCTAGAAGTTGACTCTAGGTTGTTTGTTCTGAAACTGTGTAGATGGAAGTGTGATGAGTGGTTCAACTGGAACTAGGGCTGCTTTCCTGTTCTCCCTGAGCTAGGCCTGCTCTTGGCCTGGGGAGACAGGGGAGGGGTGGCCCAGGGGCTCTGCCTTCCAAGTTGCCAGTCACCACTTTGTGGTTGTTCATGGTTGAAGCAGTGACCTGAGAATTTCAGCTTGACCAGGTGCATCCTGGCTGCACGGGTTCCTAGGGGCTGCTTTCTCCAGTCAGACAGAAAGTAAGATGTGTGTGACCCAGCACATTCTCCTTTTGTCTTCAGCTTCTAGCCATCCCTCTTAGCACTTATTCTCCACAGCCTTCAGGCAGACTTTGTTTGAATATTGATTCTCTAATTCTGCACTGTGTGTTAAATTTTTAAAGCATTTTATGTCCTCCCAGAAATAGGTGGATGAGTCAGTCTCAAAGCAAACAAAGTAAGTTTACATGCTGAGTAAAAAGTCTGTGGCATGGGTTGGGTCCCTTTATGCCTTTGCTGGTGAGAACATTCTAATAAAAAATGGAGACCACAGCCCCAGAATTGCTGGGGGCGGGGGGCAGCTTCACTCTGGCAAGACTTTCTGCAGGAATGCAAATTCTGGGGACCTCTAGAAACAGAATCATTGCTGCCCTGCTCAGCCCTCATCCACGCTCTAGGCGTTTTGCATGTGTTCTCTCTGATGCTCACAGCAGTCCGGCAGGTTATTTGTGGTGGTGGCTGTCCCCAGCTTACAGAGGAGGAAACTGAGTAACACAAGGATTCGTGAAACTTACTGTTAGTAAGGGGCAGAGCCAGACTTTGAACCAGATCTGGTTGATTCCAAAGCTCATGCCCTAACTGTTAGCTGGTGCCTGGTGCTTTGGGAAATAGTGACAGTGCCGTGCAGAACAGGGAGGACTCAACTTTGAGCTGTTGTCCTATTCAAGCTAAGCCTCTTCTGCTGCTAACTGGTTCCGTGGAGGCCAGCTGACCTCTCTGGGCCTCAGCGCGTTTTTTGGGAAAATGCAGGGAGGTGGGATTGGAGGGAGAATCTCCAGAAAATGCA